>NC_086256.1:2197500-2232500 GCF_021018805.1 Prinia subflava
TTCCTCTCCCCAAAATCGTGACTTCCTTCCCACAATCCTGACCCTTCTTCCCAAAATCCCGGTCCCTCCCCAAAATCCCGGTTCCTTCTCAAAATCCTGATCCCATCCCCAAAATCCTGACCCCTCCTTCCTAAAATCCCGGTCCCTCCCCAAAATCCGGACCCTCTCCCCAAAATCCGGAGCCCCTCCCCAAAATCTGGACCCATCCCCAAAATCCCGGTCCCTCCCCAAAATCCCGGTCCCCCCCAAAATCCCGGTCCCTCCCCAAAATCCCGGTCCCTCCCGCCCCGTCCCTGCTCCAGCCCCGCCCGGGCCGCGCCGGGAGCGCCTCCTGCCGGCGGCGGGCGGAGCCAGCAGCGCCGGGCGCGCTCCGGGATGCGCTGGGATCCATCGGGAGAGGGATTTTCCTCTCCATGCGAACCCAGGGGTTGGTTTTTTAATAAACTCCTGGACATTTCACACGGGGAAAAAAAAAAAAAAAAAAAAGAAAAGAAAAGAAAAGAAAAAAAAGAAAAAAAAAGAAAAAAAAGTAAAAATCAAATCTTCAAATTCCCGTCGGCAAAAGAAGTGGGTGGAGAAGGTTTCAAGTCGATCCCCTCAGTGGAGCAGCTCAGGGGTTCAGAGATGTTCAGATGGACATTTGGGATTGCAGGGTCAGGGCCAGGCAGGACAATGAAGACACGACAGCAGAAAGCCAAAATAAAAGGCTGAATCCCACCAGCTGGAATTCTTCCCCAGGGCAGCGCCGACCTCGGGAGGAGGAAATGCTGCCCATGGGAGTGGGGAGGGCTCTGAGCTGGCTCCAAACTCTGCCCTCGGCAAACCTGGGGAGAGTGAGAGCTCTCAGCATGTTGGGGAGACATTAGGGAGAAATTCTTCCCTGTGAGGGTGGGCAAGCCCTGGCACAGAGCAGCTGTGGCTGCCCCTGGATCCCTGGAAGTGCCCGAGGCCAGGCTGGAGCAGCCTGGGACAGTGGAAGGGGTGGAAGGAGATGAGCTTTAATGTCCCTCCCAACCCAAACCACTCCAGAATTCTGTGATTCTGTGATATTTTTATAGTGCCACAGCTGTGCCTGGGGTATACAAGCACTGGAAACAGCTCATTTGATATTTTCTCCCAGAACTTCGTTACTGTTGGGAAAAGTTGTGGTTTATGTGCTTTTGGAGAAAAAGTGGAAGCGGAGCTTTAGATTTTCTCTTTCTGTGCGTCCATCTTCCATGTTCCAAGACGGTTGCTTCAAAATAATTCATTTGTTTCTAAGCACAATGTTCCTTTCTGTATCAAAAGGGAGAAGAAAACAAATAATGGAACCATTAATTTTAATCTGATTTCAGAACACAGGGAACCATTGTAAACCTCTATCTTGAAATATTTTCAGGACAAATAGTAGAAATGAACTTTTTTTTTCCCCATTAGTAACTTTCTACACAGGGAAAACACATTTCCAAGCTATTCTATTTATGGTCCACATGTTGCTGCAATTGCCTTGAATCGGATAGTGTGGAAAATCCTTTTTCTATCTAATCTGTCTCTCCACACTGTAGATAAGTAGGACAATATTATCCTAGAACTCCAAAAACTTTATGTACACAACATCTTATTTGAAATTAATGGGCACATTCACAGTCCCAGAAAGCCATTTATTTTAGAAGAAACATCCTGCCTTTTTGGGGGCTTGCCACGTCTCAGCAGAGCAGGGTCAGGCTGAATATGGAGCTGTAGGTTGATTTATCTCCAGGATTCTTGCAATTTCTCACATGTCTGCTGGCATCACATCCAGGTAGGGATAGCATAAAGTGACATTTACTATTTCAGTCTTAAAGTGAGTGTGGATATTGTTGCTAATAATCATCCCCTTGTAAATTATAAATGTCAAGGACACCCAATCCCATGTTTTCACTGGAGCTTCTTTTTCAGAAAGGATTTCTTCTGTTTGCAGGCGTTGTCAGGCTCCTGAGGCTCCTTTTGGCAAACAGCACAGCTTTAGCTTTTAGGGTGTTTGATCCCTGCCTGCAGCTCCTGCAAAATAAATTAATAAAATGCGGATTTTTTCTTAGGGGATGGCCCCACTTAAAGTCCATATGCTTTAAGTTGCCACTGGAATATTGCTTATTAAAAATGAGAGTAAATGGGGCTGACCTGGGCCAGACATGAAATCTGAGAGTATTCCCAGTGTCACAGGGAGCAGGATCACAGAGCTGGCAGAGGCTCCTGCTGCTGCTATAAACCCAGAGCACTGCAGGGTGTGGGGTGCAGCACAGGAGCTGTGCTGCAGCACAGGGGGCTGACACTTCTGTGCCACCACTGCAGTTCTGAGCTGTCTCGAGGGCTTCCCACCACTCAGCAGCCCCTTCCCTTCTCCCCAGCACATCCCCAGTGCCCAGCAGAAACTGGGATTGAACCCAGGAAATTCCAGCTGAGAAAATCAAGATCTAAACCAGTCCCACCCAGTGAGTAGGTGATACGTAGCTCATTCATTTGAGTCAATCCAAACCAGGGATGCAGTTATGTTTTAAAACCCTCAAGATATTAATGACTTCTTTATAACTGTTTCCTCTTCAGAGTTAAATAATTCGTAGTTTATGGAAAGGATAAGTATAAAAATTGCTCTTTGAATGAGTGGCATTCTTTAATTTGAGGATAAGCAAGATGAAAATTATAGAAGAATTGAGGATAAGCAAGATGAAAATTATAGAAGAATTCTGTTTCTGATGTTGTTTAAACTTCTGACGGTTGGGTTGTCTCCAGTGAAGCTGCTGCTCGGTCAGAGTACAGCTCTTAAAGCCTCAAAGACCAAAGATTTAAGTGCTAACTCAGCAAATTATTTCAATCCAAGCTCATGCTTAAATTTGTCCTTCTTCCAGAACGCCCTGGTAAAATTTCTCATTTAATGGGAGAGAAGGACATCCTTAATCTCATTAAATTTAAAGAAACTTTTATTGCTAGTGCTGTGAATAAGGTTGGACTTGAGGGTGATGTGTGTGGGCTGGGTGAGGCCTGAGAACACTTCCATAGAAGAGGATATCTCTGCAGCCAAATGTGCATTTCTTTTTTTTAATGGGAATTTCTCCCATCAAATCTGTCTTTCCTGTCTCGTATGGAAACAGTGGTTTGGACCTTTAGTTTAGCAGGAGTTTAATGAATGCCTCGTGTTGTTCTACACATGCTCCCTTCTTCCCCAGATTATCCTAATTAATGGCTTTTGATCTAAGTGTATTCTATAAAAAATAAGAAAAGCAACATAATAGTAATAGTAATAATAGCAATAATAGCAATAGTGGTAGTAGTAGTAGTAGTAATAATAATAATAATAATAATAATAATACTCCAGTTGATTTCTTTGTTAAATAACCCTGAAGAAAAATTTGCACATAAGACAGTTGTTTAATGCATTGATCAGGATTTTATTTAGGAGAAAGTCCCAGACTTTGGGTCCAGCTCTCAAGATTCAGTCGTGGTCATGCAACAATTCATGTTTTTCGTTTTTCAAAACCTTTGAGTATGGATTCCAGCTTGGAAACCTGAATTTTGGGAAGCTTTCATCCTGCTAGAACTGCCATTATTTTTGAGAGTTTCATATCTGAGCGCTCGGTGGGCCTGGCATAATGGGGATGTGAAGATGGATTGTGGAGAGACCCAGCGCTCTCATTAGGGTAGGGAGGGAGGCCAGGCTCTGATGGGAATGACGGATTGGGCCATCTCCTGCCTTCCTCTCCCAAGGCAGCGCGCTGCATTCTGTGTTTTAATTTTAAAGATAATTACTTTCATTTAATCCAGTGCTTTTTAGGAAGGTAACAGAGATGAGGACATTTGTTATGGGCCTATCATCTCCCGTGTTTGAATTTGTTCCTGGTTAGTGAGGAGTGCTGGAAAAGGGGCTGGCTGGGGTGGGTGGTGCAGGTTTTCCCTGTGTATGGCAGCAACTCATCCAAAAATGCCTCACCCACCTCAGGATATTTTGGTTTAGAGATTTCTTCCCAGTGATACGAGTAACAGAGCTGGGAGGTGAATATCCATGGAGTCCTTGTCCCTGCACGTTATTGTGTTGGCAAAGTAGCCTGATCTGCACCAATGGAAACATTGATTTTTGCATCAGGGGCACTTTGGAAGCTTCCTTCACCTATAAGACTTTGGTTTGCCTTGCAGAGTTTTGGAGTTTACAGCTGGATAAAGCATCATGGCAAGCTGTGATCCAGGAATGTGCCAGAGGGAGCCCTGGGTGCCACTGCCACACTCCAGGGTGGATCCCTGGGGATCCCTGCTGCTGCTCCTAATCCATGTTCAGACACCTGATTTGCAAAGAGTCCTGAGTATTGCACCTTTGAAAACCTTTGATTTTACTGATTGGCACAAAACTCCTGCCACTCTTGCTCATTCATAAAACATTTATTTGACTCCTGTATCCAAGCAGCCTTGGAAAAATCCAGTAGAGCAGATCAGACTTTTTGTAGCATCGAAATACCAACCTGGGTGATTTGTCCAGCATGGGAAGATGCTCTTAGAAAAGAAGGAACTCTGAGGGACATCCCCAAAATTGCTGTTGGCCCAAGCAGTGCTCACATCAGAATAATCCTGACAGTGCAAAGGCTGTGTTGACCACTGAGCCTGGCCACATCCTGTTCTAGTAACAAATTTATACAACATGAGCTGTCATTAAGGAGTTGCTGAGTGGTAACAACATATTTGCATGGGTGTGGCACTGGATTTCTACCCTGCTATACTGTGACTAAATGGTTTTCACTTTCAAAATTTTATATGGTTTGCAAAAGTTCTCTCTACTTACCAGATTTAGTCAGGCTTGCTTAAAAAAAATACAGAAAACAATTTAAATACTAAGAAAGGTAAAGTGTTCCTCTATACAGAGCAAAGGCACTTGGCTCTTTACATATCCTCCCTCAGTACCATGTGCTTAAAATTAGCACGTGGCAGAGCTGAAGATTGTTTTTAAGAACAAACCCATTTCTATGCTCCCAACCCAAATGCAACAGGAAAAATACCATTATTGCAGGACTAAAGATAAAAAGGGGATTCAATTTTAAAACGCTTGTGGCAATGAAAAAATATAACTTCCAATGTGAGTCAATTCATTGAGGCCTTAACATTCATTTGTTGCAAATGGAGGGGGCAGTGGAATCCAAGGCCGGAGCCAATTGGCATCTTGCAGGCTGGGAAAGGTCAAGTGGTGGCTCGTGGTGTGTGTGCTGCTCGCAGGCTTTGTTAAAATGCTGGGATTAAACAGAAGTTACATCTGAGGTCAAGTGACCGCAATAACAGGGGACACGGCAAGCCCTCAAATCATTCCCCGGGATGAGAATGACACGGAGCTGACATAATATCTGAGGTGAGATGGAACTGAAATCCTCAGCACCTGAACACTTCACCTACTGATGGGTAACCTGACCCTAACCAATCTGATAATCATACCCATGTCAGGGGGGAAACCGCATTTCCCGCAGCACAAGGTACAGTCGCTCGCTTTTATTTATTTTATTTTGGTTTTTATTTTTGGCTCTGGCTCCGCTCCTGGAATGATGTTGTTAAAAGTTTCGATACTCTGCTTTAAGCCTTTCAAATCCATGTCTTCCATGGCAAATCAGCTGCCACCTCAGGGGCTGGAGCTCTTTGCCTGCTCGGTCTCCTCATTCTGGGTGTTTTTATGGAGCAGCAGCTGAAAGAGCTCCTCGGGGGATTTGAAGAGATCCAGGCTGGGCTCAGAGCTGGCACTTTCAAACCAAAGAGCAGAGAGCAAGGACTTGGGGTGATTGGGATTTGTTCAGGCACGGGGATGATTTTTGGCACAGGAAGTCACCTTTTGTAGTGGAAGCATCTTTTAAGAAGAAAGGAAAAATGAAGCTGTTCCAAATAATGTCATATTGGACAATCTTGATGGTGCAACAGCCCACTTTCATTTTTAAAACTCTTATTTATATCTCTAAATCTCACCTCTTTAAGTTTATCTTTCAAAAATGCCTGCTGGAAAATCCTGATTACAGAGTCTCCTTTGTGCTTTTGCATCCACATTTTTCTGGAGAAGGCAAACAAAGCGCAAATTAAAAACCCCGTTTACATAAGCAGAGCTGGATCAAAAGCCTCCTACAATATTCCCTGAGCCAATCTATTTGCACTCGCCCACACAATCCTTGTGCTGGGCCGTGGGATGAATCAGCATGTATTTAAATCAAAGGCAGACAGGAAAGATCGCATCAGTTCTGTGCCACAGACCTGTCAAAGCCCCGAAGAGATTAAAGGCGTGACCCCTTCATCCCTAACATTGCTCCACAAGAGACATTTCTGTCACTATTTCTGCCACTTGGCTTTCTAAGATGCCACGAAGCCTTAGGGCGACCTCTGCTACATTTCAGTGTTGTTTATTGATTTCTGACCCAGTGCTTAATAGTTTTCCCAGTCCCCCTGAATGGCTTTTGTAAGCAATAGGGTTTGTGCATCTCACCGATCAATACCTTTTATATTTACAATAAAATTGAAACTGCTTCTGCTGGGGGTGCAGCCCAGCATTTGTCATCCTTCAGCGAGGGAAAACTATGTCATTATCTGAATTAAAACATTTATTTCTGATTAAGAGAGTGTCCTATCTCATTAATTTTTCCCTTTCCAATAGAAAGGGAATAGAATCCTATTGATTTTTGCACTTTTACACATCTCCACTGCTGGGAAGATAATTGAGAAGTTAGCCAGAATAAATGAAGTTTCAAGTCTAGCAGGCCAGCCAATACCTTCCAAATTCAAGGTGTTTTTATGAAGCTGGATTTTAATTTGTTGGCAAGCTGAAGCAGTGGGACTTATTCGGCTGAGTAAATTGGATTAAGAGTAGAATCTCCTTGAAGCGTGTCTTGGTGAATGCTGAGGGGCTTGTTCCCCCCAGACAGCCACGGGCCTGCTGGAGATTTATGCTAAGACAGCTTCCAAATTGCCCTCCTTCAAAACTCCAGCTCGCTGCAGGAAGTGGGGATTAGTGGACCAAAAGCTGATTAACTCACTTCTCCTCCATTGTATGGCCTGTCTTAAAAACAACCCAGCTCCGATCAGAGCTGAACTAGACCTTCAGATTTTCTGCCAATTGATTACTCTTTATTAGAATAATGGGATTAAATCAAGCTTCATTAAAAAGAATTCCCATTGCATGAGTCCCGGTTCTGAGGACCTTTCCAGCCTTGGTGTTTCCAGTGATTCTCTAGGTATAGGCCACCCTTCCTTCTCTCTTTTCCTTCTGTTTTCCTTTCTCTGAATTATCATCCCATATTCCATCTTCATTTCCTGCCTATAAAATCCATGCCATCATTGTATATTCCACTAGAAACCAGAATGGGTATTAATACTTGGAGAACTAGAAAAGTTTGGGGTTGAATTAGACTAAATATTCTATATTTTAATGAGTTAGACAGAAGAATTTCATAATAACTGTTTTAAGCAGGGAAATGCCTCTTCCTAAATATATTCTCAGAAAATGTGGACTCCTCCATTTTTGGAAGTAAGAATCAAATATCTAAAAAATTAACACTGAACCAGGAAAAAAAAAAATCTCAATTTACACATTTAGCTCAGTAATTTCAATTCAGAGACTTCCAGTAATAACCTATGATCTCAGTTTTATTCAAGGATTCTTTACAACTTGGTTTGAAGCATTAATTTGATTATTTTTCGGTAATCCAATATTTATGGGCTGCAAGATAAAAAAGCAAAGACTGGAACTTCTGAGTTTATGATCTCTGGCTCTGGTGGGGCTTTTTTTGGGAAGAGGGGGAATGTTTGAACCTTTTTAGTTTCTGAGGAAGCAAATATAAAATACACAGGGAAAAGCCCTCTGAAAAAGCATTGTAAATGCCATAGTTATAACAAATCAGCAGCACCAGATTAAAAATGCTGTGTAAGGGAAGAACTTAATTTCTTGCTGCATTTTAATGCACAGTCCCAAGCACCAAAGTATGCAAAAGGTTGAATACATTCATCACAAACATTTCTGTTTTCTCTTTTTACACCAATGAGAAATTGCAAGATTACCAATGACCTTCCTACCAATGAAGCACCATAATTATGGTCATTTGTTATACAACAGAGATGAATGGATAGAATTTACATAGAATAAAAATATTATTTAACAGCTGTTATGGATGTGTGAAGTGCAATCCTAATTTATTTAAATGCTATAAATATATTGGTAATGTATTCTTTTCAAATTAACCTCATGAACCTTATACTGGCAAAACTTCAATTAATATTGCACTAAAATCCATTTCCTCCTGTTGTGGGGAATATTGAATTGGGGAAAATCTACAGCTCCAGCAGCAGCTCACTGCCTACAAGTTTTGTTTGATTTTTTCAGTCCTTGGCTCATGCTTGTGGTATTGGAATGATTTAAAAAATACTTTAAATTAAAATGAGACCAAACAGACTTTTACAAGCCAGCTTTCTTTTCCTGTTATTAAGGTACACAATAACAATTTATGAATGAGTTGCCAAGCACTACTTTAAAATGTGGGCTTTGGTACTGTGTTCTGTGTATTCCAGGACTTTTTGCTCATTTCCCTGGCTTGGGAGTGAAATAAAAGAGTAAAAAAGAACAGAGCCACGCGGGGCACATTTAACTCAGCCCTTTCTGGCTGCGTATTGTAACGTGGATTTAAAGAGAACAACAGATATGTGAGGCTGTTTGATTAATTTGGAGGCACGGGGGGATGTTTGCCTGTGTTTGTGTCTCACATTTTGGGTTGATCTCTTTTGTATTCCGTCCATCTGCCCCGAGCTGTCATTATTCCATGTTCATCGACAGAAGAGTTATAGTTTGCAAAAACCTATCAGGTAGGCTGGACAGCAGATAATTGAGGTGATGATCAGTGCTAGCAAAAGACAATTGATAGTGATAGTGTCAGAGGCTGCACCTAACAAGATCTGCACCCTCTGTCTCCTTTAGCCTTCCTTTGGAAAGGACAGAATATGGAATAACATGGACATGTCTGATGTGCATCAATAGATAGGATGGCAGTGCATAATACTTCTTGGAACTGCAATCTGATGGTTGTATCTTTTGACATTGCAGCAGGTTATTAAATAGAAATGTGAACTATTAAGATATGATCTTGACTTTCAATACATTTTTATCAAAGTCAAAAAATAGTTGACACCACTGAGTGGATCCACTTTGTGAAGGAGCAGAAAAATCTGGCATTGCGGGGGAGTCAAGGACTGTAATTGTCTCATTCTTGAAGAGGAAGACAGAGCTCAACCTCAGATATTTCATGGAAATAGAATATTTAACAAATGTGAATATGCACAATTATACCAGAGTACAAATAAATAAATAGGTACCAGTCTGATTTCGTGTTTAAAGCTACTGCTGAATTAACCAGCTGTAACTGTCCCAGGTATCAGAGTTAAGTGATCCAGGCTCCAACTGGGAATGGGTTTTCTCCTCACACGAGCCTGATCCCGGTGTGGAGCTCAGAACACACATACTTTTCCTTGATCCATAGGGAAAGCAGCTTGACCCTGTCTCTGAAGATATCAACATCCAAAAAATCATTCCCTGCAATTATAAAACTGAATGGCTGACACTAAGCCATGGGAATGTATTTAAATCTCATTATTGCAAAGCATCTCATCATCTTCACCATTTTGGATTACTGTTTGCTTTTCTGGACATTTAAAAATGTCATTTTTCCTTCCTGATTTTAAAAACCTACATCTTTGTTTCAATCCAAATGCTCTGCTCCTGCTCTCAGCTCCGTGACAGCCTCCTGCAGAACTTTTTTAGCATTTTTACGGAACAGATGAGATCTTGCACACAAGACCCATTTGGCCAAGTCCATGTGTCCCAGTTTTGCACAGCTGCACATTTTCCATTGTGCAGGAAGGGTCAGCGTGGGCAGCCTGGGGTAGGATTTATCCTCCTCTGCCCAGCTGTAATGTATGCAAGGAAGTCATGGCTTTGCATGGCTATTAAACACCCTATAGTCTATATAAAAACATGCAAAGTTGAGGCTTAATAGCAATAAAATATTATGGGTACTGCCCTCACTCATGGCTGAGCGAGCATGGCCCTTGATTGGGTAATTGGCAAACCACACACTGTGGCTCTCCCATGAATAATCATGTTTTTTCATTAGGGGAACAATAGGGTTGCTTAACCCTCTAACTCTGCTTCCCAAAATGCCTCTCCGTGGTTGTGGGGGCTCCTCCTGAACATCCTGCACTCCCCTTCCCAGCAGTGTGCTCACAAAGCCGTTTCATCCCTGCTCTGTGGCACCGAGGCTCTGCTGGCTTTTATTTTTCCCCGAGGCTGGTAGCCTTTGGGAGGGACTGGGACACATTAATGGAAAAGATCTGCTCCCTAATTCATGGCATTTCAGAGACCTTTGAATATATTGGGCTCCAGTTGAATTAATGTCATTTCAGTCAGGACAGGAAGTTTACTGTAGTTTGTCAACTATCATTCATTTAGGAAGTCCAGTAATTTAATGTGCAGAGGGCAGGGAGATGGAAGACGGATCCGGATGAATGATGTGGGATTTTTTAAAAAACGCGGAGTCACGTGGGAAAACATCACTCAGCTGATGAGACTACAATGAAAATCCTTCCAAGAAGTGGGGCTGATTTCTGCCACAAACCCAGCCTCAGTCAGCACAACCAGGAGCACCTGGAGCCCCCTCACTGTCCCCAAATTCTGAGGGGTGAGGTCTGTCCCTTTAACGCGGGGAATTGATTGATTGATGGCCGCGTGATGGATCGAACGAGCGTCAACGGAATTACACTGAATTACGGTGACACTGCCTCTGCTCCACAAGCCACTCCCCACATGTCCTATAACTCAAAGGCACAATGACAATAATACTATCTATGAAATTTATATTCATGATTATAAATTAATTCTTTTTGGCCAGACCAGCAGCAGCAGCAGCCTGGCTTTGCAATTTCCAAACAGCATTTATGGCATTGGCTTGGGAATACTATCTATCAAGCTTGGTGACAAATGTGGTGGGTGATGGTCTCTGCCGCCGCTGGCTCCAACATCCACTTGTGTTACGGGGGGAAAGAAAATGCGATAAAGTAACAGGAATCCTTGAGCTGCAATTTCTGACCAGTGTTCCCTGCCTAACACCAAACTGCACAGGTCTTCTGTGAAACAAATATTCCCTGGGAGACAAACATGGAAACCAGGCTGAATTCCCATGGGGGAAGAGCCAGAGGTAGCAGGAAACAGCAGGAATTGGAGAGGCTGCACCCAGTGCAGGAGCACCTGAGACGCCAGGGAAATTCAGCCTCTAACTTGCTTAATCCCTTTCCGTGAGAGGGTGGAAGAGGTACCAGGACTTTTCCACCAATGTTGGCTAATTAAAAAAATATATAGTTATGTATAAAATCTTTAAAGAGGGAAGAACAGGAGGAAGGAGGATGAAGTGACATCTTCCAGCTCTGCTGGCAGCAGTAAAATGCCAGCAGGGCCCTTTGGAGCTCCTGGGTGGCACGTGGCCACTGAATGGAAGCCACTGACGACCGGGTTCAGTGCAGCCCCTGGATCTCCATCCTGGCTTTCCAAGGAAGCTCCTTTGCCATAGGAAGGCTCTGGAGTGGCAAGGATTGACAGGCAGGATGCAGCTTTATCCCAGATCATAACACCCGTACAGAAAAGATCTGCTGGCCTGCACTGATTGCCTACCGATGGGTGATGGAAATTAGGAGTAATGGTTATGTTTGTATGCAGACTCGAGTTCCACTGAACAACCTCTGAACAGCAACATGCTGCAAGATGATGAGTAAGTCACTACTTCTGAAGTAGTCACTTGGCAATAATTGCTTTTTTTTTGCTTTAGGAAAGACATCCTTTGCAAAAGTGCCAAGTTAGCAATCCTGCCCCTCATTCACCTGTTATTTAGCTTGAAGAAAACCTCTAAAACTCCCTGAAGTTGTCTTCTCTCTTGGACTTTTTTAGGTTGAGGTTTTTTTCAAGTGAGCACCAACAGACCTGTGGTGCTGGGCACTTTGCTCTTTCACTCTCAGATCAGCGGGGCTGGCCCCAAGCATCACCTGCTGCTTTTCATCCCATCTGGAGCGATTTCCATCCCTCTCTGAGATCTTTGCTTCTCTTCACCTCAGGTGCTCCGAGGGCAAGCGGAGCCTTTCACCAGGACCTCTTGTCACTGCTGTGGTGAGAAAGAGAGGCTGTTTGCAAGGCTGTGACTCCCCTCATCTCCCTCTGGCACCTTTGGACTCCCCCTTCCTGCTCCTGCCTGGTTTCCATGGCATCGGCAGCCGCTGGTGTCCCTTTCCACAGAGCTTTGCTGCTGGCAGTGACGCTCTTCCAGGCAGGAATCCCTCCGTGAAGAGCAGGCTGTGGTGGCAGAGGGGCTTGTTAACATCGTGACCCCTTTCATGTGGGGTCTCTGGGGAGTGAGGATCTCTTCAGCAAGGCACTGTTATCCCGAGTGTTAAAAATTCCTGCTGTAATTCTGGTTATGGACACAAGGCTGTGGGAGCAGCTCCAGGTGAGGGCAGTCCCGCTGAGCTCTGCCTTTACATTCCTGCCCTGTTTGCCTCCTCTGCCTTCTCTCTCCAGCTCGGTGGGTTGGCTTCCAGCTCCCCACACAGCCCTTTTCTACCCATAAATATCCTACAGCATCTGAATTCTCCTTCTGAAATACAGACAGAACCTGCAGTGTCAAAAGACACTTTGAAAAAGTTGGGATCCAGTAAAACTCCAGTTCATTTCTTCTCTGCTGCCTGCCCTCCTGTCTGTAATAACCTGCCCATGTTCCCTGTGCCTTCCCCACTCTCTATTTATCACTTTCACACCCTGCTGCCATCCTGTCCAGCCTAACTTTCTCCTCTCCCATCATCTAAATGCTTTTCCACCACCCTTCTATGTAAATCCTGGCTTAGACTTTGTTAGAGTAACAGAAATGCAGCTTTATTGCACTGTGAGTCTCCGACACAGTGAAACCCATTAATGGGAAAGGTTTTTCCATCCGTTCCAAGTGAACGGAGATGCAGCTCTATGGAATATAGCTATGGTGCTGGAAAATCTATCTAGACAGCAGAGGAGACAGAGGAAAGCTGCTCATTTGCATAGTTTGTGGTCTTGGTTGGAAATTCAAGGTGAAAGATGGGCAGATTTCCTTTCCTTACAAGTGGTGTGCAATCCCAAAGTCCAGGTGGGAGCAAAGTGAGGAGAGTGGGCTGAGCTAGGGGTTAATTCAGCTTTGGAATACTCACCTAAATCCAGAGAGGCACTGAGGGACAGAAGGTCCCTCTGACCAGCAGCACAAGCACACCTAAGGCTGTGATTTGGGAAGAATTTAAATAAACAACACCCTGATGGTTGCCTGTTCTGAGGGCAGCCCTAGCACACTTGCCAAAGGTCTGTGGCCACACAGGAGACCAATCCTTCCTCTGGTTATGAGTAGATCCCTTCCAAAAAAAATGTGTTCCTTGGCTGTGGAGCTGCATTTTGACTGCCTGATGAATCAGACATAAACTATCCTGGGCTTTGAGGAGCTCATTATTCCGAGCACTTCCCTTTGCTGTTCTCCATGGCCAGCTAGCAGAGCCTGGAAGAGTTTCTGCTGACTCGTCTCTTCCAGCCTTGGAGACAAAATCCTGACCTTGCACAGCAAATTTAATTGTGCCAGGGCTCAGTGGAGACCTCGGCACAGGAGTTCCACGGAGCAATCCTTCACTTCCACACCTGCAGCGCTGCTGGGAGTTATTGAGGGCTGCTGGAGGGAAAAGGAGATTTAGATCCTTTAACTAAATGAAATATCTTAACCGTGGTAGTGCCAAAATCAAGCCCAAATATTAATCTTACGAAAGGTGGGAGCTGGAGCGTCTTCGTTGTTCTCTAATTGAAGAGTGAGATTTAAAAGTGCAGTGAGGCATCAAGACCACGGCTCTGCCAAGAGGCTGCTTGGACATTCCACTGGGAACCCAGGAATATTTCCAAATTACTAATCTGTGAATGGTCAGCTGTGATTCGTTGTGAAATGTGGCCTTTTTCTCAAAAGGGACAACTTTACTCTGTATTTGCATCACGTTCCCTCCATCCATGTCTGATCGAGTGCTGAGGAATAGGGGCATCATTAAAACAAAAAAGATTAATAATGAAATGTAATAGCTTTTTATTTGTGAATCTTACATTTAGTGTTTCTGATTTATCTTAACCAGTTTCTGCAAACTAAAAAGGGGAAAATTAGGACTACTCCCCCATCCTTATAGTCATGGCAATTTCACAACAACTAAGGGTCATCAGTGGAAAACAAATATAACACACACTGGGCATTACATTGCCTGAAATCATCAGTGAATCTGAGAGCTTTCTTCATCTCTATTTCTTCTTCCTTGTTTTCTGATTTTAGCCTCCAGCCCACCCTTGCAGTCTGGAACAAAAATAGGTAATACATGGCACTGCTTAATGATGCTTGTGTGGGTCTTGGTTTGGATTAATTTCCAGAAATCTTCCAGGAAAAATAAAATAGCAAGGATTGCCAAAAACTTGCAGCTAGGCACACAAATGGCAGCAAATCTAGAGATGCTGGAAAAATGGATTTTAGCAGATTCACAGAGGGATCTGACAACCACAGGCCTTGGGGAGAAGTTTTACTGTCTGTGTGTGCAAACAATGGGGCAAAAATAGGAAAAAAATGGGAAATTATGGCAAATATTGTGATTCCAGAGACTGACAGATTTACAGAAATCACAGGATAAGGGACACTCAAAAAAAAAAAAAACAAAAAACCACAGTTTGAAAAAATATTTTTATATATATAAGTAGAATGGGACCAAAATGATTTTAGCTGTGAAACTCCAGAGGGGGGATGGCATTCCCACTAAAATGAATCTACTTACTGAGCTGTAAAACAGGTGGTAAAAATACTGATGAAATTTGAAAAAAATTAATGGAACCGTGGCAAACAGGAGCATCCTCCAACACAGCTTGTCTGGGCTGTCTAGAGTTGTAATGAAATTTATTTTTCAAATTTCGTTGATAAAATTAATTCCCCTGCTGAAATTCCAACTTGCCAACTCTCCAGCCCAGGTGGATTTTTATAGCCAAGATCTAAACCCCTGAAAAATAGCGGTGTAGAGTATAATGGAAATGCTGACACAACCTACATTACAGCTGCACGAATCGTGCCACTATAGTTTATGGAGAGCCCATTTTGGGGTTGTCAGGTTTTTAAACACAGGCTGTTGTAAATTTGAAAGAAGACTGTCTTGTCTTTAGGCTTTAAGGCTGTACATATTAGCAGAGATGGGTCTGAACCAAAATTTCCCTTCTCAGATGCCTTCTTGGATTTTAGGAGAACTGGAAATCTCACCTGAGCATCACAGCGCTGTCATTATCCTCCGTTTTGTTTGGTTATTTTGGGGTTTTGTTTTTTACTGGGGGGACTTAGTTCTGCTATGAAATAGAGTCAGTGAAATAGAGTTTGTCCTGGGGACAAACACAAAGCAGGAGGATCTTCTCCTAAACAGAAAACGTTGTGAGGAGAAACACAAAGTGTAGTCAGTGACAGAGGCAGGGTTGGGCTCCCAGTCCACTGAAATGGCAGCTTTAGCCCAAAAGTCCAAATTTCACTGTTAGCTGAAGTCTGACACCTCTGGCAGGTAAATCTGTGTCTGTTCAAGCTGCAATGGGACAGAGGTTTACAGGCTGAAGCCACAGCTTGGCCTCAGAAAATCAAGGATTTTGTCTTTTGTTGGTGCCTGTGGATGAAGTCTAATTCACACTGAAAACCTGTCCCCAGTAGCTCTTGGGAAAGTTTATTCTGAACTTGTGGAAACAAAGGAATTGTGGAAATGCAGATTGAAAATTGTATGTCAGCACTTGGGAAGATGAATTCAGGAAATTGAATTCAGTTGAATTCAGTTGAAATCTCGGGAAAGCTTATCCTGAACTTGTAAAAACAAAGGAATTGTGGAAATGCAGATTAAAAACTAAATGTCAGCTCTTGAGCCCAGAGTAATTTGATTGATAACAGCAGTAGGATGTCTCTTAGTGCAAGCCCAAAGGTGGCACTTTCCTCAGGTGGATAAAAACTGCATGAATTAACCCAGGAAAAGGCAAAGAGACAAAATCCATTTAAATCTGCATTAATCTTTTATTGGCTTTCCCACTTCTCATAAACAGTTTGTAACCATCCATATATCATCATCCCAAACATCAAGTATAACTTCTCACTCGATAATCCAATTGATATCCAGCTGATATATTCAGTAGCAACAGTTCTTAAATGGGGCATTTTATAACCTAGGCAAAGGTTAATCATCCTTAGCTTCTTAAGTGTGATCTTAACTGTACTGCTCGTGCTCACCACTGGATTTCCAGCAGTGCTCTGGGTTGCAGTTAATTAGGAGGCAGATGTTGAAAGGAAAGCCAGGATGTTAAAATATTGTCGCTAGGTGCCCTATTTTTGGGTGCTCAGCCATGACACAGAGGACCATGACTGCCAGGAGCCACGTCTCAGCTTTTTCTGATTATTATTATTATTATTATTATTATTATTATTATTATTATTATTATTATTATTATCTCTCTGTAGAGAGATGTCCTGTTGAGCAGCCGGGAACTGGGGACTTTGGAACCACTTGTCTTTCCCGTTGTAGCTGGCTTTGTTCAAGGCTGCTTGGAGCCTGTCAGGAGTCGATCAGCAGGAAGGCAAACACGCCACGGCTCTGCCTCAGACAGCAAAGCAGAACGCCTGACCCGGTGGCACCGCGGTGACACCGTCAGCAGGATCTGCAGCCTGGCCTGGTGGCCACACCACAGGCTTCCATCACCCCTGAGCATCCTGCAGATAAAGTGGTGACGCAGCTCGATTTGATCTCCCTGCTCCCTCCTGAGGACCTCTCCTCTCCAGGCTATTCCCACACAGGCAAAAAGATTTTGTCTGGCTGAACCTGTTTATTGACCACAGCTGTCACCCCTGCTCTGACCAGTGACCTTATCTGAATATTCAAATCCATCGTAGATCACAAGTTCAAATGATTTTCTTACCCTCTGAAAGCCCTGTTTTCATAGTGAGCTGATTGCACATGACAATATTATAAGGGATGTAATTGAGATTCTACAAACAATTTGCACCTCAGGTTTACAAAAATAATATATCCAGAAGTGGGAATGCTGCTGACATTCCCTTCCCCCACCTTCCCTGAGCCGATCCTGTTTGTGGAATCCAGGATTGCCCTTCCAGGTACTGAGAGACACACAAGGATTATAGAGGGATGTGCCAAATCTGCAGCTGCAACTGAGAATCCACAGATTCCAACTCATCCTTTGGGATGGATGGGAATCAAGGCCACAGGCCCAGCACTGAAACTCATCTTTCTTCCCTCCCTGAGCAGGGGAACTCTCAGGGTACAGCCAGGGCATTTTAGTGCAGTGTCTGTAACAGCTGAGGAGGAGCAAACACAACATATTCCATCTCCTGGTATTTTATAGCATTTCCCATTTCTGTTCTGACTGCACTTCCCTGATATTTTTTTCTTCTTTCTTCTCTGATACATTTTCACAAAGAGCAGAAGGCCAACTTTTCAGTACTGAACTGAAACCTTAGTGTGTGCTACCTGAATAATCCAAATCATCAGAATTTGTTGATCCTGGTAAGAAGCCCCACATCTCAAGCAGTTCTCATGCAGCTGTCTGCCTTCAGCACCCCGTTGATTTCATCATCCTCCTTAAAGATACTGGGTTTTGCTGGTTTAAAGAATAATGAGACAATGGATTCAGAAGAAGCAGAGTATCTAGCTGAGTTCAGTTGGACTGAGGTGTAGACAATTAATGACAATTAAACTCTCAGAAAATTTGGCTTGCTCAGACTCCTGTAATAGAGCAGGAATCAGTCCAAGTCTGCTCAGACTCTGCAGGGGTTCATGAACTTCACAGACCATGTCAGTGCAGCCTCAGCTGAGAACAGGAAGCACATGGCAGGGAAGCAGAATTTGCAATTTTATGCTGTATCAGTGAAGAAAAAGGTGAATTGCTGCAAATTCAAAACTGAAAAGCAAATAGAGGCTGTGGGTGAGAAACTCCACCCAGAGGTTTGTGGCGATCTCTCCAGCAGGAGGAGTCCATGGACATCCAGCTTTGCCACTATCAAGGGTGTCCTCAGGGAAAAATCCTGGACAGAAATCCCAAATCTCCCCTTCCCACAAACACCACACAAAACTATAAAAACCTCTCATGGGCCCTGATTTTCTGGGGTGAGAATGCTGCATCTTCTGCTGGTGCTGGTTGGAAACACCAAACTGTCAGAGCTTTCCTAACACCTTCCCATCCCTCATTTTCTGCACCTCTGACACTCACCCTCAGGACTGGTCCTGGTGCATTTTTTTCCTCCAGTGTTATAAAGTGTCCAGTGTGGAATATAAGACTTAAGTGCAGCCAAGTTCATAAAGCCTTTGGAGCTCATTACATGGATGGCAGTACAGCAGTGCAGAGCATCGCTGTAAATTTGAATTTTCTGCCGTATGTTTTCTAAATGCCAATATAAATAGCCCAGGAAATAATAAAATGAATAAAACACACGGCTTCATTCGAGTTCCATTTGGAAAGACAGGGTGTGAAATGAAGAGTTCTGTTCTCCAGGTGGTGATCTCCATGCATAGTAGAGTGTTTGTCCTGAATTTCATTGCTTTGGAAAAAAAGTCATGGAAACTCTTGATTTAGCTGGCGTTTCATGTGTGTTTTAAATAACTTCTGTGACATAATCAGCCACCGAGGGATTCCAGGAGGGACCTTGCAGAGCAGTGAAAGTTTCAGCTGTGCCTGTCCCTGCCCTGCCTTTGCTTTGCTGGGTACACAAACCCCGACACTCCCAGTCCCACCGTCCTGGGGCAGCACCGGGGCTGTAAATCCCTTTCCTTGCAGGGAACAGCAGTGCACGAGCCACAAGTAAATATATTAATGTCTCCATCTATCCACAAATGAAAAATCACAGACAGCAACATTCTCTGGATTGTTATTCCAACAGAGGCCTTTTCCCTTTATTTTTCTTCTTTTATTGTTAAAACCTCTGTTTTATTCTTCTAAAAAACATCTTGTCTGCTCAGAGCTTTGACACATGAGCATCCCTGCCTTAATAAAACTCAGTCTCTGTATTTATAAAATTAGAGCATTAAATAACTCAGACTCCAAAACACTGAGGAGAAAGACAGAGGGCCACCAATTTCGCCAGAATCTCTAAAATCCTGAGAAACCATAACCACATTGGGAACTGATATGAAAAATGTTGGCAATGCTTTAAATTAAGTGTTTTTAATATGCTTAACCATGCATTTAATTTAAGCTTAATGAGACAGTTATTGTATGCTGACTAAATACCACCAGCTTATTAAAAACATATTTACAGAGATTAACAGTGATGTAATAGATACATATTTATGCCATCATTGGTAAACTGCTAATACCATGTTTTTAATTAATTGGCATCTACTCAATATACAGTGGGGCTCTGCAGAGATTTATTATGTTTGGTTTATGTTGATGAAGCACCAACCAGTTTAATGAGGGTTAATTGATCTAACTAACTATTAAAATATACATTTCCTATTTTGTGGTGATCGGGGCTTAAATGAACACACATTCAAACAACTGGAATTTAGTCTGTGCTAAACAGGATAATTCACCTGCTCACAGGTGAGTGAGGGCTTAAAGGAGCTGTTGAGTGGGGAACAATTAAATATTCTGGGAAATAGCAGAGCAAGAAATGAAATTGAAATAAAAAACAATCACAGAAATAACCAGCAATAGGTTGGGCAAGAGAAAAAAAAGCTTTTAGGGCTTTTGGCAGTGTCTCAGATGTGGTTGGTTGCTCCTCCTGGGCGTTTCTTGGTGCTGAGATGAATTCTGGCTGCTCCTGCTGGTGTTGCCATAAATGCCAGCTTGCCATGGGCCCCCCACACCCAGGAGAGGTTAATTTAACCCACAGGATCTGTTTTGAAAACTCTGAACCGTGTGCAATGTGCTCCTTAGCACAGCCTCCTAATTTTCCTTGCTGCTGGAATGAGCGTGTGTCTCTAATAGAAAATCTACGAGCATTTTCAGAGCGGTTAAAACACGCTTTCCACTGGTTTTAATTTAATTTTACTTTTTTATGAAGAATCTTAGAGAAAGGGCACAGTGAAAAAGCAATGAAAGCCAAATTGCTGTACATGAAGTTTCATTTCTGGAGAGCCAGGGAGATTAATTCACTTGGCTGTGACTTGTTCATTACTACCCCAAGCTAACAAAAAAAATGAAATATCACAGGGAGCAGCTCCTCTCTTCCATAGGTTGTAACAGTGCCTGATCACAGGCTGTGGAGGAGGAAAATATTCTGGTTAATACTCTGACAATGCCACACCTGCACTGAGCAAAATCTTCTGCTGCTGCAGTTTTGTTTGCTGATTCTGATGTGATTGTTTTTCTGGCCATTAGTTTCTTTTATTATCTTTTATCTGGACATTTTTCAGTGTTCCCCAGCCTGGTGTGAGGATGTGGCTCTCACTGGTCAGGAGGCTCTCACCCAACATTTTCTGAATCACTGGTTCTCCCTGATCCAGGGAAGGAGTTTGTGTGTGTCTGAATGATCAGAGAAAACCCTCTAAGTGTAAAATTATTATTAAAAATTATTATTCTCTGTTGCGTTGTCCATGGGGGTGAGAGAGGCCTATAAAAGATCAAAGGTGGTGTCCTGACACAGGGACATCAATGAAAATATTCTGCCAGGCCTTTATTTGACACTCAGCTTGCCTGTGACAGTTTATAGAACTTCATAGCATCCATTTATATGGTTTAAATTTTTTAATGATTCTGAATTCTGTGTTGAACTTTTTTTTTTTTGAGGAAAAAATGTTAACTCTTAAAAAGTGACATGGCATTTTATTCTGAATCAAAAGCCTTTTCTTTGAAAATGGCTTAATTAACATTTCCAGGTTCATAACATTTTCATTTATTCCTCTTTTTTTGTTTTTAAATGGTTTTTTAAGTTTTCCAGTGATAGTGATAGAGGTTTCCTAATGTATTAAAAAAACACAGAGTGTGCCCAGTGGGATCTGCAATCTGATTAGCTTTCAGTTTGGAGCTGAAGGAGGAGATTAAGCAGACAATGTCTGCCATGCTATTAAAAAGAAAACCTGATTTCTTCTAGCCATTAGCCAGTGAAATGAGTACAGCTGTCAGCAGAATGGCTAAATATATTGCACAGTGAAGATCAGCAGGTAAATATTTGAAAATTATGCAAGTTTTGGAATGTGTGAGGAGTTGATTTTGCTCTTAGGGGTGACTTTTGAAGCTGGAGTTGTGATCCTGCAACCCACAGGTTTTGGGATTGGGATCTTTTACAGGGTTTCATCCAGCTCTTGGCACAGTAGGCCCTTGTCCTTGACCAAAACTCCAAGCTGTTCCCACAATAAATACCAAAAATAAAATTCTAATCCCACTGGATCCCACAAAGCAGCTCCAAATTTATATCTGGAATTTAGTGCTGTGTGTCTTCCCCCGGTGATTCACCTCTGTGTTTTCCCCCAAAGACTTCCCAGAGCCTTTCCCAAGAGGTGAAATTCTGCTGCTCCAGGCTCTGCCCTTTGGGCCTCTGAACATCTGAAGCTGTAAAAGCTGCAAAGTCTGCCCTCAAAAGTGATGGGCATGCAGCTCGTATTTCCAGCTTGGGTTTTCCAGTGTTTTGGATACACCTCACCAAGCAAAGGATCTGAAAAGCAACTCCCATAATGTTTTCCATGAAGGCAGAATACAGTGTTGGATCTGAATTAGACACAAATCATTCAATGTCTGACCATTTCTCACATTCCTGGGGCTCTGCGCCTCTGTACAGACACGACCAGAAGCTGTTGTGTCCCTGCTGGAATCCATTCCCATCCAGAACAGAGCAGCCACTGAGCACAGCCTGCTTGATCAGGAAGCATTCAAGCAAAATGCCATGGAAAAACAATTCTCTCCCCGAAAAACAACTGCTAATCTCAGACAGCATCAAATCAGAAATGAAATCAGAGAACAGAGGGGTGGATCCAATTAGAAAAGGTGTGGGAAGTCCTGGAAGAGGAAGGGTTAGTGGCAGATGGGGATGTGGTGCGGAACGAGAGCTTCCAAATGCACTCTTAAACCTCAAAATAATATATTTAAAACATAAAAGGATAACGCAGGTATTTAGAATGGAGAAAAAAATAAATAGATGCAAGTTGAAAGTATATATATATATAATCACATATAAAAGATATTCATGTATATAGATGCAAGTTTAAAGTATAGATATACTTTATATAATATATGCATTATATATGTTTATTTATATAGATGCAAGTTTAAAGTATATATACTTTATATAATATATATTACATTTATTTATATAGATGCAAGTTTAAAGTATATAGATCTATCTTGTATAATATATATTATATTTATTTATATAGGTGCAAGTTTGTATAGTTGCAAGTAGATGCAAAAAATGTTTTTTATGTGTACAAGTCTATAGCCACTTATGTATTCACACACACATCTCCTGAGATGTAAACAACCACATAAACTGTTACATATCTGTCTTTTCCACTGCTTTGTAGCATTAATTTGACACGTTATACTACACTTAGGCCCATCTTGTCTTTAACTTGACTTGGTGCCTCTTTTCCATGGTGGTGTAGCTGAGAATTGTTTCAAAACCGGATCTCAGACCTGGCCAGGGCTGTGGGACCGTGCAGGGGTGAAAAGCAAAGTGGCAGGGAGCAGATGTTTAAATTCACCAGCACTAGCAAAGCTCCTAAAGCCTGAGGATGTGTGTGCTTAAATCCCAGCGAGTTGCATCCGATGGAGGCCCAGGGCTGAAGTTAAAATGTTTTGGGGAGCAGGGCTGGATGGCTGCTGATGCCACAGCACAAGAATTAAACATTTGTGTAGTGAGAGCAGGATCATGGCCTGTGCCCAGGAAGGTTTCTAGTATTTATTTATTTTATTTATTTCTGTATTTATTTATTTTCCTGCAAAGCTTTTTTCTGTCATACAGAAGCATTTTCAAGCTGGAAACTCAAAGCAAGTATCATTAGTCTCATTTTCCAATCAAGTGCTTGTGAGTGAGAGGAAAGTGGCTCTGCCCATGCTGAGTTAATTCCTTTCCCCCAGCTTTTTTATCCTCACCGAGGAGACCAAGGGTTAAGCCATCCCAACATGCCTCACTCTCAATTTATAAACCAGAAAATCTTCCATAAATCAAAAGTTACAAACAGACTTTGTAATGTCATAACTCTTGTGACGGCTCTGCCTTTGATTGATTCCTATACATACATTCTGTCTGATTACCATAATGTGTTCTTGTGGGACAATTCCAGCAGGGCAGAGGGAAGGCGCAAGGAAAGAAGTAAATAACAAATGGTCCTGACTCCTCCTCATCGAGAGTGATTTCAGTCCAATGTTCCATCATATCAACTGGGAAAGAGAGTCTTAGGGTTTAGGCAATCAATTACAGATCTGTGTAGAGGCAGACACAATCATTTCCCTGATTGTCACCAGTCTGGAGCAGTGACACAGGGAAGTGATCCATCAGTCTATTTCCAGTGACAATCACAGGAAGATGGCAGACACTGGGACACTCACAGGGCCCTGGATTGGCTGGCTGGCCAGATTGAAAAATAGCTGTATTTCAAACATAGCTAAACCTTTAAATACCTCTGCTGGAAGGTTTCAGACATTCCTAGAAAACATTTCGAGCTATTACAGGAGTCGCTCCCATTACAGTGGGTGGCGAGGAGAGTAAACCTGCCTTGAAGTGCATTAGAATAGATAGAGTGAAGTAACCAGGAATTTCAAAATCCTTTCTGATTTGCCAGCTTTGCTTTTCCTCTGCTTTAATGCTGTGTTTTTAATAGGCAGTCTATTGTTTTTTAATCAAAGAACAGCAAATTAGCTCATCTTTGATCAGATATTTAGAATTAGCTTTAGGGGACATTTGTTGTGTTGCTTAATGCTGCTTTTTCCTCAGTGTACAGAATTTAATTTACATTAAAAATCACCAGCAATGTGCAAAGTGTGGTCAGTTCAGCGACCTGAGAAATCCTCTCTTCTGATAACCTTTAAAACACCGTCAGAGCCCTACAGAAAAGCAACCCACACACTCACTGGGCCCTTAGTAACCAGCTGCCTTCAGACTTAAGATATTTACTGGTTTCTTCTCACAGCAAAATTCATTAAAGGAAGAGAAACCTCACACTGATGGTTTGAAGCAGTAGAGTCCCATGAGCTGTGGAGAGCTGGCTGCAAGCTTGGGATGATGGAGAAGCAGCTGCTGTGACACCCAAGTGTAGGATGAGTGATTTTGTGGAGCTGGGAACTTCCCAGACACATCTCCCACCCCTCCTGCCCTCACAGCCCTTCACTGGATAACTCAGAATCCAAACTCACCCTGCAGAGCAGCTCAGCCCGTGGGGATGTGCAGGGATGTGTTCTCCTCATCTTTATCCTGATCTGTGCCCCCACCTCATTCCCAAATCCTCACTGGAGATGGGTTTTAAGGCTGGACTCTGACAGAAGGGATGCTTAGGCTGGGGGAAGGTGAATTCCCCCCGAGGGTAAATTAATTCAGGGAGAATCCTGCCCCTGGCAGATCCTGGGAGGTGGAGAAGTGGGAGCTCTGCCGGAGCTGGGAGTGAGGTGATCCTGGGTGAGGAAGAAGCTGCCCCCATGCAGCTGGAGCTGGGTTTTTATGCTGTACCCCTACAAAGGACACATTTTTGGCAGCCCAGGGAAGGAGAGAGGCTTGAGGAGTGTTTGGTCCTCTCACCCCCGAGCTTCTGTGGGAGGAGGAGATGCTCCCACAGGGCTTTCATGAAAGGAGCCTCTTCCATCTGCCTGATGGGTCGTGGTGCCTCCAGCACCTCCCTCGGTGCTTCTGCTGCTCCCACAGTTGGCACCCAACTCCCCGGTCCTGTTCGTGCTGGGACACCCTCACCCCTCTCCTCCATGGACAGAGCATGCCGAGCTGTCTTTAGGATATTTATCTTTGTCCCGAGAGCCTCAAGCATTCCAAACACATGGAAACATCACTTTTTGGTGGCTTTTCAGGCAGAAAAGGCATGAAAACAAAATCTGGGAGCTCACATTAAAATGTACCCAGGCCTCCTCTCCAGGACACTGCTGACAAACTTCTTGGATAACATTAGTCTGACGGCAAAATGTATAAAATAGAATTTATTATTAATTCATGAAGAGCTTTGATATCTTATCTATTGCTCTTCTCTTGTAATGATTTTTAATGTCATCACGGTTTTTAATTTTGCATGAAACTCATCGTCGTCTGTTTTCATTTGTTTGGTAAACCTTGTCTGTTTTATTAAGAAAATCCCGAGGCTTCTGCGGGTGTTTCTGCAACAGTAAGAATAAAGAAATATTAATAGTGATTTGTTTCTAGCTCAAAGCAACATTTATTTCAGCACTACATTAGGAGAATTTTATTTTTTATAATTTCTCAGCCTAGGGAAATATACTTCCCATTCCCAAAATCCAGTAATCCAAATGATGAGTGAAAAATCCTCGGTGTCCTAAGATCTTCTACAAACCTTAATTTACCTTTTATTTACTGTGTGTGCTCCTGCAAGCCAATAGGAACCATAACTCCATTTAGATAATAATAATCAAATTATCCAAACCTGGGAGAACATGCTTTATAGATTTTGGTCTAAATTTAATACAAAAATGCAGTAGTCCTTGTTTGGAAGAGTTTATTAAGGGTTAGCAAAGAAAAAGCTTTTTCAATAGTCTATAACTCTCTAATGGCCTTTTTCAAATAAAATGGGAAAGAATTTGCAAAGAAACCTATATCAGTGAGCTGCAATTGTAACATTACAGTACAGGTCTATAAATCTTGACATGTTCAGAAGATTGCCTAAACCAGCAATACAATCTGTCCAAACCTCATTGTCTCCACGACCAGCCAGACTCATTTTAAGAAATGTATGTGGTCTTCAACCTAATTTTATCACCTTCATTTGTAAACTAGTCAATCAATCAAAGCATCCTGGGAGTCTAAATAGAAAAAGGAGTGCATTTTCATGCATTTCCAGACAGCACAGTCAAAAATTAATCTCCACTTGATCAGACATTCCTTGCCCTCATCTCAATAGACCATCATTAGGGTCAGCAATGTATATTAAAAATAGAGTTGCAGGGAACTGTGTGCTGGGGATTCTTTGCAAGGTACCTGCAGCCACATCTGCCAGCTCAGGGCTCCCCTGGAGACAAGGCTGGGCTCACCCAGCAACGAGCAGCCTCAAAATAAAGTCAGAAATGGGAAGAGGAGAATTAACTAAGAATTCTCCTGCTCCACCAGGTGTGTTTTGCACCCTGAGCACAGGGAGTACCAGCGTGGTGGGATGAAAATGGGATTTCAGAGACCCCATCTCATCATCCCTCTTCTGTTTCGTATCTGCAGATATTATCCTTAAATATTTTCCCTGTCCTGCAGGGCACTGTGCAGGTGCTGGCAGTGGGAAGACACAAAGCAACTCCAGGTGAAAGCTGGGCTGGATTCAACCATCTGATGAGCTGCAGAAATGTTGCTTTAATCTTGAATTTTTGTCAGAAAATGAGGAGGATTTCAGGGAATCAGTGATATCCTCTACTTATACTTTAGAGGAGAAGGAAATTCATATTTCCTTCTCTGCCACAACCTGCAAAACCTTATGAAGTGGCTGGGGAACCTTTCCTCAGAGGTTTTTCCAGAGCACGGAGGGTGTCACTCCCTTGGGGACAGGCCCTGAGCTCCTCTCAGCTCGGTGACAGGCAGCTGGCCCCGTGCTGGCTGCCCTGGGAGGATCAGATTGATGATTTTGGGAGCCGTGGCCATCTGCCTCTCCTTGGCTACAGCCTCGGAGCTGGGCATGGGCCAAGGCAGCGCGGGCACCGTGTGGGGACATCTCCCCCAGCCCCTACCCTGGGGTGAAACAGCAAATCCTGATTTCCCCGGCCTCGGGGGGCAGCTCAGGGGGTTTCCCACACAGCACCAGCATCAGTGGGGTTGGACATCAGGAGGAGGAGCAAGATCCAGAACTGAAGATCTCCCAAAACTTTGGGAATTCAGAAAAAAAATCACCCAACACTTTCCAGGCTTATTACTCCATAACTCCTGACTATCACAGGCTTGGCAGGAACAATACATTGAATTTCCATGGAATATTCAGAGGATTTAGAGCTGATTCCTCTTCTTTTCAAGTATTTTTTCCACAAGGGGTCATTGCAGAGCAGAGCAGGGATGACTTAAAAACGAGGTGATTCTTTCCTTTTCTAAAGTGAAGTAGACATTTAGATGCAATTACTTTAACTGGGATTGTTAACAGCATTAATTTGTAGCTGAGATACGCCACAATACCACAATAATAATAATTATTTGGTTGGTATTCATGTCAACTCCATTCAAACTGAGCAATTTCAGTTTAACTACTTTTAACAAAATAAAGAGCCAGTCGAGTGGGGGGAAATATGGAGGTTTGCCTCTGTGTATAAATGAAACATTTAAAAATAAATGTAGATTTCTGTGTGGTAACTGGGATAAAAGAAGAAGACTGAAGAGAAGATGTTTCTGAACTGAAATTAAATCCAGCCCTGGAACATCTACAGAGAAGATGAGAAGCAATTCTCAACCATCAAACCACTGTTGACTCCCAGATAACTGCCTGAGCTTCTGTTTCTTTTCTCATTCCTTTTGTTTGGCAAATAAAGCCTTTTCAATAATTCAGGCAAATGGCTTGATAAATACAAATAATTGAGCAGATTAAGCTTAAAAATAAAAACATATTTTATCACATGTAACTTAAAAAGCAATCATATAATTAATGGGTGAAAAACAGAGAGAAAGATTGCCAGAGATTAAGATTAAGCCCTGCAGAAGAGAATGTTCTAACTAGAAATTGGTTTAATTAATAGCACATTTTACATAATGATTACAGTGTAATTGCGCTGACTAGCAGAGTGTCATTAAATATATCCATGCTCCTTTACAACACCCTAAGGCTAAAAATAATGAGTTACATTGAAAATCACTATGCAACAGGTTCATAAATAACATTTAAGCCTATACAGGGCGAATACTTATAAATAATAAATATTTGCCTTTTGTAATTGAAGAAAAAATGACAGCCTTCCTTTTCTACTACCCTGTAGATTGTCATGTTATAATGCTGAAAAGATTTTTTCCCCTTGCGTTCTCTAGAAGGTGTTGAATAATTGATTCAAATGCTAATATTCCACATAGTCTGACTTTGAGGAACAAATATTCCTACATAAAGAATAAATGCCAAGTTGCTTATTACCAGCTTGGTTTTACTTTGCATGGTGCAGTTCCCAAAAAACTCTCACACTCCATTACACATGTCAGATGAAGTTAGGGGCCGGATTTCCTGCCAGAAGAGTTGCATTCTTTAATTTATTTATTCATTCATTTATTTATTTATTTAAAAATTACCCCCTTCTCCCAAAATGTTCATCAGGTTCAGAGCTGTTATGCAGCAACAGCTGCTCCTCAGCTCCAAAAAGGATGACATCATAAAGTTGATAACCTTTTAATTAAAAAAATAAACAGGAATAAAACTCCCTCCAGGACATGGGAATGTGCTGCAGCTCCAGCCATGCCAGGGTCATCCCAAGGCAGGGCTTGGGGGAGAATTGGGGTCATAACTCAGCTTTTAGGGGAAAAACTCAACTTCTTGGAGCCCAGAGGTTTTCCATGCTCTGTGTGTGATCATCCAGACCCACAGAGCTGGAGTTTGATCTCAAACTAATCAATATTAGGAATAAAAATCAATAAATGTCACCTGAATCTAAGTGAGCTGAATGCTGGAGCCACAAGGCTTGGGGCACCCAAATGGCTTCAGTGCACAAACAGCTTTTCACAAGTTTTAATGGTATTCTCATCATGTTTTTTTGTGTTCTCATCCTTCTTGTTACAAAAGTAGGTTTGTAGCATTAAAACCAGAAAATTGATATTGCCTGAGCACTGATGAAACAATGTGAGCACCTCCAGTGAAAAAACCAGCAAGAAGAAAATATCATTTGTAGGAAACAAAACATTCCCTAGGTGGGGACAGAAATGTGATAATGCACGGGAAGGATTCTCTGGGTGTGGATGACACCAAATCCTGTTGTCCATTATCATTTATGTTGGGTTTTCCTGCCACCAAAAATGAACACCTATAAAATTTCTTCATCCCAGTCATTTTCCCCCCTTTTTTTGAAGCAGGAATGATAAACTTTCCTGCCCACAGGAAAATGACTCCTTTTCCTTCTTATCCCAATCAAGGTGCAGAAGATGGAACTCTGGGTGTATTTGGAGAGTTTGGTGAAGAAAAACAATGTTAATTTTAATGGAATTTCCATGGTGGCAGGGCAGCTCATCGGGAACATATCCTGATTTTCTGTAGGAAGCTGCATTTACAGCACTGTTGACTTTTTACATCGCCGTTGACCCTGTCTTTTCTGAATTTCTTATCATTTTACAGCTTCCAACATCCCATGGGGAACTCCAGAGCCCAGGAAAGTGCAAAAAGGCAGGAATGGACTTCCAGTGGGAGCTTGGGATGAGGGGGATGGAGAAAATCTCCTTCCATATCCCTCCAGAAATGCCTTGGACACATCACTCAGCCCTGTAGGGAGCTCTGGGAGGTGAAAAATGTCACTAATGCAGGTATGATCTTTAAAATCATTAGGGTAAATTAATTAAGGTATTAAAAGAGAGAATGAAGGCATAGACTATTTAATTCTAATAAAAAAGTGGTTTTTTGGATCCCAGTCCAGAGGCAGTGGATAGCAGAAGTCCTGTAAAGAAAAGTCTTTTTATTATTATTATAGAAAAAAAAAACCAAAAAACCAAAAAACAGGGATGCTTTTTGCAACAGAAAAAGGAATAAAACTCCTGTAGATTTAAGAAGTCTCAATTTGTTTAACTGCAGTGAAGACAAAATACATCCCCAAAAGTACAAAAGGGCAGAATTTAATGGGAGAGGAAAGGTTAAGAAAGATGAAGAAAGAATCCCTTCCCCTGTTTATTCACTGCTGCTGGGCAATAATATAATTTTCAGTCTCACGTCTCTATTTCAGACCACATATGGCAGTAATATTGGATGTTCACCATCACAGCTTAACCATGACTAAACAGGTTGATGAATGTCATGCATCTTATCATCATACATGCATATTTTTAAATATAATTCACTTTTGATCTGCACCCTTGTGCAGTGGTGAATGAAAACAGTTAAGATTTCTTCCACTGTCTGCCTTTAAATGTATTAAACAGCCCTGCTGTCAATAGATTATATTCTTGTACAATGATAATAGCCCAAAAAACTAAGAGGCCTTGTCAGGAATTGCAGTTGTCACAGTTTGATGCAAATGATTTTACTTGGTGTTCATCTGCTGCACAATCATCTCATAATCTGGATATACATCACAGCATGACATGTAAATTTCCTGCTACTCTGCTTTCATTTCCAGAGGCAGCAATCAAATGAAAACCATTCAACCTCACCAAAATGTATAAATAATTTTCATTCAAACATATTAACAGTCAAAATACGAGAATTTATCACAGAGCACTACGCCTTTTAAGAAGCAATAAAGACTTTACTTTTTAAGCATATTTCTACTTAGAAAAGTAATATGAACAGTAACTTGTGGTTTTAAAAAGGGATTTAAAAGTCCACACACAGCACCAAATCTTCAAACTTAAGTCTGTTGGTGCTGCTTTGCTCCACATATTTCTTGGGAAAAATTAACCTAGAAGAGGGTTGGGAAAGGAGGAATAAGGGGTAATATTCAAATTACTCCCTTCCCCTCAGATTTACCCCATAAAATAAAAATGAGCATTAAATACAAAGAACAGAAAATACAATGCTGTGTCACAGAGTCTGTGATGCAGCAAAGAAGACTTCCTGTATTTTATTGATTCATTTTCATTTCTACTCTAGATTAGATTTTAATTTAGCTGAATTTAAGGATTTTTTTTTAAATCCATCAATTTTTAAAAGGGCTGTTACAAGCACGAACACCCCCCAAAAAGGCAAATTTTGAAGAGCATCCAATGAAATTCAAAAATACCAAACAAGGCTCAGGTTGAACTCCAGTTCTACCAGTGCCAGCTGTCAAATATCTCCTTTCTGCTCTCTTTTTGCTCTGCTGGGAGCTGTCCCTGCCCATGGGAGGAGATGATCCTTGATGTCCCTTCCTACCCAAACCAGTCTGGGATTCTGGGCTGAAAGCAGCAACTGGAAAAGGGAAATATTTCCCTGGAGGGGGTTGGATTTGGGAGCATTTTCCAGCTGCAGCACCAGTGGGGAGCGGTGCTGGTGGTTACTGGGAGCACTGGGTGAAATCAGCCTCCATTTATTGCTGAAATGAGCTTTTTTGGGGGGTTTGCCCTCTTTCCCAAGCCACCCTTCCCTGGGGATCCCCCAAATCCTCTCCTGGGGGTCACTGAGCTCCCTGGAGTCCCTCACCTGCCAGGGCTCCAAGGAAGGCAGGAACAAAGGACACCTCGCTCGTCTTATTAATGGTGGCGCTGGAAAAAAAATTGCTGCCTCCTTAGAAATTGGGTGCTTTTTTTGAGAAACAGGTAAAAACTGCTAAGATGACAGTTTTTCCCATTTTTCCAGTGAGTGTGTCTGAGGAAGTAGAAGTGCAATAACCTGGGGTACAGCAGGCTCAGCCATTTGAAATAAAACTTTGCAGTACTAATGTTTTTGTAACTGCTTTCATATTGTAATGATATTTTTCCAAGCACTGGTTTTATTTGATCTTAAATACCTTTTTGGGAAAGTCCAGTGAGCTGACTCTAATAAAATCATGCTATTGAAAAAAGGTTTAAGTGGAATGTTCAGAATAAATTACAAAACTGCATGCAAGAATACCAGCTAGTGCTGCAATAAAAATCTGGAAATGAGGATTCTTGCAATATATTTTAAAGAAGTAGTATACTTTTTTTTGTTCATTTTTTTCACAGAATGTTTCATAATAGAAGGCCTTCATAACATGAAAGGGGGTGAATGAATAAAGAATGAATAAACTGCCAAAGAAATTGCATTTAAAAAAAAAAACCTTCCCTTTTTTTTCCTGGAGCATATATTTCACATCATTTTCAATAACTTTTAGAAGATAATAGGAAAAGTAATTCTCTTCCATTTTGCTGTCCCAAAATACTTGAATTACACCATACTTAGACTGTCAGGTCTCACTCTTTCTCCCACACACCCCCCTTTGCAGCAGGAGCTGATATCTGGAATAAGAGAGTTGTTTTTAATCCATGTTCTGGCAAGTCCTGAATCTGGAATTCAGGAATTCCAGAACTGAACCAAGGTTTTCCCTGTGTTCCCTTTCTCCTGCAGATCCTGCAGTCCTGGCTGGGCTCAAACATCGACCTGACGGGTGAGAGCAGAGGACAGAAATGTCCCCCATCACCAGAACAGCAGAGTCCTCCTTTGTTCCCTCACTCCTCGCTCTGCTTTCCACTGTTTGGAACTGGTGTGGCAGAGAGTGGTAATTTCTTAATTGTGGCTGTCTACTCCAGGAGAAACCAGTGGGTATAAAGACAACAAAAAAGCCATTTAAGGGCACAACTCTAACAACAAAAATTTGAGATTATCAGGTTTGGTGCTATTTTATGTTGAGATACATCAGCCTGAAGCTCATGAACTCAGACCCTGCTCCACTACTGCTGCTTCTTCTAAGTCAATTAATTCTTCATTCACCCTTTCCAAAAAATTTAAATATATTTATTTCCTTAGCACATCGAAGAACTTTAAACACTGATTTACAAAATGAACATTTTAATGAATAAAATAATTGCTCAGAATTTTGTGAGGCTTGATATACACCATGCAGCTGCTGAGCTCTGGCCAAAGCATAATCAGTGGGAAACAGGAGTTTGAAATGTTGCACCTCAAGGTTCTGATGGCCAAGTCCCGCCAGGAAAACCTCTTGGTGCCAAAAGAGCAGCAATTTTCTTTGTGAAGCAGCCCTGCAATTACTTTTTTTTATGGGGAGTAAATACCTTCTCCACAAAGGTATGGAGAATGGTCTTTAATGATCGCGCATTATTTTATTTCCGTAGCTTAAATATTTTTCTTTCACCTCTAGGAGGGGAAAGGGCCAGTGCATTTCGTGCTGCTGTCCCCCAGATTTTTTGCCATCCAGTTTGGGCACTCCAGGGAGAATTTGCTGCATCACAAGCTGGAAGCACTGAGGAGTCCAGAGCTGCTTTCCTGAAGTCCAACATTTTTTGTTGCCTTCTGCCCAACTAATGCAGTGACCAATGCAGGTGAGCAAGATCCTGTATCCATGCAGAGCCATGCTCAGCTTGAGTGGGTTCCCTCAGCCTCCCCCACATCATTCCAGGATATCAAAATCCACAATTATTTAGATCTGTGAGCCAATGTGACATAATAATAGTAATAAAAATAATACCCCACCACTGGAGTGGTGCATGGAGAAAGCAGCATTTTTATACCATTAGCCATATCTCACATATCATGATCAGATATAAATTCACACAGAACCTCCTGCTTCCTGCATATTAATTATATTAATTATATTGATTGTATTAATTATATTAACTATATTAATTATACTATAATCCTTGGGTAGAAAATATGCTCCTGTGCACACAGTATACCAAAAGTTCATGATTAAAGTTGCACTATGAAACACATTTAAGAAAAATGTGTTGAAGTTTCCTGGGAGATGCTGGATCGTCTCCTCTGCCTCCTTCAACCCCTGTCACCTCATCCCCTCATTATGGGTTTTCCATAGGATGCCTGCCTGAGGCTAAACAGAGATTTAACTTGCTCTGGAGGTGACTTGGAATTGTTTTCTTCAGGATTCTTTAATATGCACCCTGAATAATGTTTTATTCATTTAGGGCTTTGTCTTTTCTGAAACACTTGTGAGCTTTCCTGAGTTTTTTTGTCTTAAAGAAAACAAAATGAAGCCAACTCGGTGGTGTCCTGCCGAGGGCTGTGAAGCCCCCACAAAGAGCAGAGAGGAAATACCTGCAGCAACAGTTCAAGGGCAAGCTGGAAGGGGCTGGAAGCAACCTGGGATAGTGGAAGGTGTCCCTGCAGGGGTGGAATGAGATGATTTGGGATGATGAGATGATTTTGGAGGTCCTTCCAACCCAAACCAGTCTGAGATTCTGGGAATTGTGACCTGCCAGGATGCACAGGAGCAGTGCGGGGACAATTTTATTTCCCAGGATATTTCCTTATGCAAATACCTCAGATCTTATTTCAGGATCTAGGGAAAGGTTTGTTCCAATGGGCTTGACTTTCCTGACTCAGGCAGAGCTGGAGGAAAGGGGTTACCTGACACATGCAGCAGTGTGAAATCGGTGACTGACACCACTCCCAGATTTGATCCATTTTACCTGCTCCAGCCTGTCCTTGGAGCAAACCTCCATCTCCAGCCATCCCTCTCTCATTCCCCCATGCCAGAAAATGAAGCAGCTCCCCTTCAGCACCCTTGGGAGAGGGGCAGGATCAGCTCCTGGAGCTCCAGGGACAATCCCTTCACTGCTGGGTTTTTCTGCTGAGTCTCTGGGCCTGGCACTGCCTGAAGCTTTCGGAGTAGCAACCATGGAGCATCCAAGCTGGATCTACGCCCAGCATAAGTGGAATCTTCATGAAATTTAGAGAGATTTAAATGTCTCCTGAGCTTCTGGAGACTGTTTATTTTTTTCCAAAAGCTTGTAACTCAACCAACTTTAGATGGGCTTTTGTGGGAATGCCAGGACATATACCCTTGATCACCTCCCTGCCAAATTCCAAGTCTGCTCAAAAGGCAGGAAGAACTAGGTGATGTTAAAACCCTTCCAAGGGAAGATGGCCATTATTTTTTAAATTGGGAAATTACACTGCAACTCTGCACAGATGGCTGAAAGTTTGAAAAGACCTTTTTTTAAAAAAATTTATTATTATTATTCCTAGGCCTCTGTGAGCTTGTAGAGCTTGCAAAAATCTCTCTGTGCCTCAGT